>NC_079891.1:13626927-13633255 GCF_024868665.1 Triplophysa rosa | reverse complement strand
ATTTATTATATACTTAGATAATTATATATATATATATATATTATTATTATTATTATTATTAGCTCTAATAATATACTATAGCTCGGACATTTCTGACAATAGGCTTAATTGAGAAAGACCAAAGGGTCCCTAAAAGTTTTTATATTTTCATGAAAAATTAATACATTCATTTTACAATTTTTACTTGTTTTTTTGTCATTTCCATTTATCTCAAAGTTTATTCTTAGTACTGTGATGTATTGTTGGGAAGTTAATGATCAATATTTGTTTTAAATACAATTTAATGAACAATTAATTATGTTTAACTGTCAAGAAAACATAAATGCAAATAAATCATAAAGCAAAATATAAATTCTTATTTTAATAATGAGGTAAAAAGAGTCTTTGTACAGCTTTTTTATATTGACACATGATGTTAATTTGTTAAACTAAACATAAAGGGTCAATTTTACTCCATTGTGTATGTGACTACACTTTAATGGATAATCACACTGCAGCAACCAGCATTAAAAACACAAGTCTCTTTCATCAATTCAGTTTATTTTAGTTTGTAACAAGATGGATTATTAAACACCCCACCCTTTAGGCAGGGGCCCAACTGCACATTTTCTGAGGGGTATGCGAGATCAGTTTTGAGCTGAAAAATCTGCTCCCAATGAAAAATTCTTAATTAATTGTTACGTCTCCAATAAAAGCAGGTCAATCACTTATTAACAATTAAATTATATCTGGATAAGGTAATTTACTTGTCTTAAGTGTGTTCATATATAGAATATATCAAAATATTGCGAGAGTGATTTGAGAACACTTCTTAAGAAAAGCTCTCAGAACATTGACATTATACTTCGATCAGTCTGCTGTGCATTAAGTTGAAAAATGCCTCTCATTTCGAAGGCTGCATCCTCCGGAGGTCGGATTTGTCGGCCGTATACGTCATTGAGGTTTATTATTTAAGATTCTATTTCACTAACCAATTACATCATGTCTTATGAGGAATAAATGTTTTTTTTTTTTTTTACTGAAACGAGACAGCCTTGATCATCGACCCTGGCATTTTAGCCAAGACTGGCTCACTACATACGATCACACATATCATCATCTTTCTGCACCCTTAAATATGTATTCCAACTCCTATTCCATAAAAGCCATATATAACAGGATAGCTCACCCAAAAATGAAAATTCTGTCATCATTTACTCACCCTTAGGTCGTTCCAAACCTGTATAAATTTCTTTGATCTGCTGAACACAAAGGAAGACATTTGGAAGAATGTCAGTAACCAAAGAGATCTCATCCCCCATTTACTGCCATAGTAGGGAAAATAAATACTATGGGAGTCATTTTACTGTTTTTTTCCTATTCATTGTGTTTGGTGCTACACATGATGCCAGGTGCTACTGTGTATGTCTTATGGTTATCTTTAAAAAGCATTCAGGTAATGATGCTTATCCACAATAATTCATAAAATTACCGATTTCTTTTCTTTATCAATACTTGTTTTTATACTTTTTCAAATTCCTCAATAACACTAAAGACAAACTTGGTGACAATTGTTTTATCTATGAGATTTTATTAACAAATCAATTACTTTTGCACTATTACAGGTAACTAACATTTGTAACTCGTGAATAAAAGCTGCTCACTTTACATTTACATTACAACTTGAACAAAAAATCCACTTGAACGAGGGTGATGGCAAACTAAGGGCACAAAAGGGGGCAGAATGTGCTATTGGCAAATAAACAGGGCTAGGACTAGGCAGTCAGTGCAAGACAATGGTAAAGTTAAACTGGGGAGTCAGGGTGACACACAAAAGATCTAAACCAATTAGATTAGATTAGATTCAACTTTATTGTCATTACACATGTACAAGTACAAGGCAACAAAATGTAGTTTAGGTCTAACCAGAAGTGCAAGAAGCAAGTGTAGGATATACAGTTGTGCATAAATACATAAATACAGGATAAAGCAAAATTATAAAGAATTTACAAGTGGGAATGTACTATGACCATTATATACAGATGGCTATTTACTGAAAACAGAAATTTACTGATGGATATGTACAATATAAATTAGACTATGCAGAACAGTAGTGCAATGAATATAAAGTGTGCATAAATTATGGACAGCAGCTATTAAGTTAAAGTAAACAGTGCAGTAGATGAGTTATTGCAGTATTCAGTACATAGTAATGGAGTGCAGATGATGCGGTATATGTGTAATAATCCAGTAGTGCAAATAACATTAGTACATAGTACTGGAGTGCAAATGATGCAGTATATGTATAAATAGTCCGGTAGAGCAAGTAAACATGTAGTACATGTGTAGACAGTCCAGTCGTGCACTTGACAGGCCTGTAGTGCAATAAACAAAACAATATAGCAGCATTGAGTAGAGGTATATGAGGGGGTTGTGGAATCAGCGGGGGGTAGAGTTCAATAGCAAGACAGCTCTGGGAAAAAAGCTGTTTCTCAGTCTGCTAGTCCTTGTCCGGAGGCATCTGAGGCGCCTGCCAGAAGGCAGGAGAGAAAACAGTCTGTGGGCGGGGTGAGAGGAGTCCTTAAGAATGCCGCGAGCTCGACGCAGACAGCGTTTCCTCTGGATGTCCTCAATGGCTGAAAGTGGAGTCCCTGTGATGCGCTGGGCGGTTTTCACCACCCGCTGCAGTGCCTTGCGCTCTGCAACAGAGCAGCTCCCATACCAGGCTGTGACACAGTTGGTTAGGATGCTCTCTACTGCGCAGCGGTAGAAGTTCACCAGGATAGCTGAAGACAGTTGGTTCTTCTTCAGGGTCCTCAGGAAGAAGAGGCGCTGGTGAGCCTTCTTGACCAGGCTGGAGGTGTTGGTGGTCCAGGACAGGTCCTCCGAAATATGGGTCCCCAGGAACTTAAAGCTGGGGACACGCTCAACAGCCATCCCGTTAATGTGGATGGGGTCATGTGTGCCTCCTCTCTCCTTCCTGAAGTCCACGATGAGCTCCTTTGTCTTGGAAGTGTTAAGGAGCAGGTTGTTGTCTGAGCACCATGTGGCCAGGTGCTGGACCTCCTCCCTGTAGGCAGTCTCATCGTTGTTGCTGATGAGACCAATCACTGTAGTATCGTCTGCAAACTTGATGATGGCATTAGATCCATTCACAGGCCTGCAGTCGAGTGTGAAGAGGGAGTAGAGAAAGGGGCTCAGAACACAGCCCTGTGGAACGCCAGTGTTAAGTGTGATGGTGGTGGAGCAGATGTGGCCTGACCTAACAAGCTGAGGTCTGTTTGTCAGAAAGTCCATAATCCAGTTGCAAATGGAGGTGTTAATACCCAGGTTCCCAAGTTTGGTGATTAACTTGGAAGGGACGACAGTATTGAATGCAGAGCTGAAGTCAACAAACAGCATTCGTGCATAAGTGTTTTTATTGTCCAAGTGTGTGAGTACAGAGTGCAGTGCTATGGAGACGGCATCCTCTGTGCTCCTATTGCTGCGGTAGGCAAACTGGTATGGGTCCAGTGTGGATGGAAGGGAGTCCTTTAGGTGAGCCAGGACCAGCCGCTCAAAGCACTTCATAACAATAGGTGTGAGTGCTACAGGTCGGTAGTCATTCAGGCACGTAGGGCTAGAGTGTTTCGGCACTGGCACAATGGAGGTGGATTTAAAGCATGCTGGCACAACTGCTTGGGCGAGGGACAGGTTGAAAATATCCGTAAAGACCCCAGCGAGTTGCTCTGCACATGCCCTAAGTACACGACCGGGGATGCCGTCTGGTCCAGCAGCCTTCCGTGCGTTGATCCGGCTCAGTGCCGTGTAGACATCTGAGGAGGTGAGTGTGATGGTCGGGTGGTCATCTAAGGGTGTGAGCTTGGTGGCAGTTTCCTTATTGTCTCTCTCAAAGCGAGCATAAAAGTCATTAAGCTCGTTCAGGAAGACAACATCTGTGGCTACGGGGGTGGAGTGGCTGGGTTTGTAGTCGCTGATGGCCTGGATGCCCTGCCACATGCGTCGAGGATCAGAGTTGGAAAAGTGCTCCTCTAGCTTTAGCTTGTAGCAGTGCTTGGCCTTTTTGATGCCCCTCTTCAGATTTGCCCTGGAAGTGCTGTAGGCCTGTGCATCACCTGAGCTGAAGGCAGTGTTGCGTGACTTCAACAGGAGGCGCACTTCCTTGTTCATCCATGGCTTCTGATTTGGGTATGTAGTGATCTGTTTCTGGGTTGTAACACTGTCTATGGTGATGTTAATGTAGTCCAGTACAGAGGAGGTGTAGCTGTCTATGTCCATATGAAAGCCACAGGTAGCCTGAGAAGCAAACATACTCCAGTCTGTGTCTTGAAACCTGTCCTGGAGTGTGGAGTCTGCCCCCGCAGGCCACACTTTGATGGTCCTTACTGATGGCTTCACACGATTAATGATGGGTGAATACTTGGGGGTAAGGAACAGAGAAAGGTGATCAGATTGACCCAGGTGGGGGAGGGGGGTCACAGCGTAAGCTTCAGCCATGTTTGTATAGACATGGTCCAAAGTTTTGTTTCCTCTGGTGGGACAGGAAACATGCTGGTGAAATTTGGGGAGCACTGTCTTTAAGTTTGAGTGATTAAAATCTCCCGCAACAATAAATGCAGCCTCCGGGTGAGCAGTCTGTTGTTTACTGATGGCCGCATGAAGTTCGTTCATAGCAAGCTTGGCATCAGCATCCGGAGGAATGTAAGCTGCCGTTATAATGGTGGAAGTGAACTCCCGTGGCAGATAAAACGGTCTACATTTAACCATGAGAAACTCTAGGTTAGCTGAGCAGTGTCTCCCAACAATAACAGAGTTCGTGCACCAAGCTTTGTTAACGTAAATGCACAGTCCTCCGCCTCTGGTCTTACCGGATTCATCTGCCGTCCTATCTGCCCAAAGTGTGTGGCGTCCCGCTAGCTCAATAGCATTGTCCGGTATGCCGCTGTTTAGCCACGTTTCAGTGAAAATCATGACATTGCAGTTCAAAAGTCTTTTGCTATGGATGATGCGGAGTCGAATCTCATCCATTTTGTTCACCAATGACCGTACATTAGCGAGGAAAATGCTGGGTAAAGAGAGCCGATGCGGTGTTAGCTTTAGCTTAGCTCTTAGCCCTCCGCGCTTCCCCCGCCTTTGTTTATGATCTCGACGCTGCCGGCGAGTACTTCCGCCCGGCCGTGTAGGGTGCTTAGTATCGGGTGTTCTGGCGATCTCAGGGACGAGTTGAAGATTGCCGATAAAACTTCCGGGAATGCGCAAACCAATATCCAATAGTTCATGCCGGGTGTACGATGTTAAGGCACAGCTGTCCTGCACGATTAGACCCGAGATGAGCAAGAAAAACACTGCATAAATGCAAAAACTGTCAGACACAGGACAAGATAAACACAGGGTATATAAAGGAAAGGAAATCAAAACACAAACGAGGAACAGGAGGGGAGAGAAAGAGAACAATTAGCAGAAACAGGTGAGGAGAGTGAGAAGACACAGACCAGAACCAGGTGAGGAGAGTGAAACAATAACAAGAAGATTAACAGGGTAACGAGGGGGCGGGGTCATACCACAATGACAAGAAAGCACATTGCAGGCTGTCAACCAGGCCATGTGCTCACATGAAACAAAACATCAACACAAGAGAGGAAACAAAGACAAACTAGACAGGGACCCTGACAGTATCCCCCCAGGGGGGAGATTACAGCTGACTCTATGGACGGCTCAGGAGAAGCGGCCGCTGACTTAGGTTCGGAAGCCGGTCCGGGGGAAGCTGCAACTGACTCGATGGCCAGCAAAGGGAAAGCGGCTGCTGACTGAGGGCCTACTGGCCCTGGGAACGCAGACATGGAAGCCGGTCTGGGGGAGGTTGTAGCTGACTCTGTGGCTGGCTCGGGGAAAGCTGCAGCTGGGGAAACTGCGGCAGACTCTGACATGGGAGCTAGGGAAACTGCAGCAGACTCTGACATGGAAGCTAGGACAACTGCAGCAGACTCTGACATGGGAGCTAGGGAGGCTGCAGCTGACTCGATGGCCGGTTTGGGGAAAGCGGCCGCTGACTGAGGGCCTCCTGGCCCTAGGAACGCAGCCGCGGAAGCCAGTTTGGGGGAGGCTGCAGCTGACTTTGAGGCCGGCTCGGGGAAGGCTGCAGCTGACTTCGAGGCCGGCTCTGGCAAGGGAAGTTAGGTAAATCGTGGACAATTGTCCATTCATATAGATTGCCATCGGTCGACTAGGCAGACGAAGGGCTCGTATACCTGAATTGTACGCCAAATTCTCGCTCACTCTTATTATGAGTGGGACTTTTTTCCCTTATCGGAGTTTAGGGGCCGTTTTTCCGGAGAGGCATCGTACGGAC
>NC_079891.1:13617169-13621057 GCF_024868665.1 Triplophysa rosa | reverse complement strand
TGTCTTCCTGAATGAGCTTAATGACTTTTATGCTCGCTTTGAGAGAGACAATAAGGAAACTGCCACCAAGCTCACACCCTTAGATGACCACCCGACCATCACACTCACCTCCTCAGATGTCTACACGGCACTGAGCCGGATCAACGCACGGAAGGCTGCTGGACCAGACGGCATCCCCGGTCTTGTACTTAGGGCATGTGCAGAGCAACTCGCTGGGGTCTTTACGGATATTTTCAACCTGTCCCTTGCCCAAGCAGTTGTGCCAGCATGCTTTAAATCAACCTCCATTGTGCCAGTGCCGAAACACTCTAGCCCTACGTGCCTGAATGACTACCGACCTGTAGCACTCACACCTATTGTTATGAAGTTCTTTGAGCGGCTGGTCCTGGCTCACCTAAAGGACTCCCTTCCATCCACACTGGACCCATACCAGTTTGCCTACCGCAGCAATAGGAGCACAGAGGATGCCGTCTCCATAGCACTGCACTCTGTACTCACACACTTGGACAATAAAAACACTTATGCACGAATGCTGTTTGTTGACTTCAGCTCTGCATTCAATACTGTCGTCCCTTCCAAGTTAATCACCAAACTCGGGAACCTGGGCATTAACACCTCCATTTGCAACTGGATTATGGACTTTCTGACAAACAGACCTCAGCTTGTTAGGTCAGGCCACATCTGCTCCACCACCATGACACTTAACACTGGCGTTCCACAGGGCTGTCTTCTGAGCCCCTTTCTCTACTCCCTCTTCACACTCGACTGCAGGCCTGTGAATGGATCTAATGCCATCATCAAGTTTGCAGACGATACTGCAGTGATTGGTCTCATCAGCAACAACGATGAGACTGCCTACAGGGAGGAGGTCCAGCACCTGGCCACATGGTGCTCAGACAACAACCTGCTCCTTAACACTTCCAAGACAAAGGAGCTCATCGTGGACTTCAGGAAGGAGAGAGGAGGCACACATGACCCCATCCACATTAACGGGATGGCTGTTGAGCATGTCCCCAGCTTTAAGTTCCTGTGGACCCATATTTCGGAGGACCTGTCCTGGACCACCAACACCTCCAGCCTGGTCAAGAAGGCTCATCAGTGCCTCTTCTTCCTGAGGACCCTGAAGAAGAACCAACTGTCTTCAGCTATCCTGGTGAACTTCTACCGCTGCGCAGTAGAGAGCATCCTAACCAACTGTGTCACAGCCTGGTATGGGAGCTGCTCTGTTTCAGAGTGCAAGGCACTGCAGCGGGTGGTGAAAACCGCCCAGCGCATCATAGGGACTCCACTTTCAGCCATTGATGACATCCAGAGGAAACGCTGTCTGCGTCGAGCTCGCGGCATTCTTAAGGACTCCTCTCACCCCGCCCACAGACTGTTTTCTCTCCTGCCTTCTGGCAGGTGCCTCAGATGCCTCCGGACAAGGACTAGCAGACTGAGAAACAGCTTTTTTCCCAGAGCTGTCTGCCTATTGAACTCTACCCCCCGCTGATTCCACAACCCCCTCATATACCTCTACTCAATGCTGCTATATTGTTTTGTTTATTGCACTACAGGCCTGTCAAGTGCAAGACTGGATGTTTTACTACATGTTTACCTGCTCTACCGGACTATTTATACATATACTGCATCATTTGCACTCCAGTACTATGTACTAATGTTATTTGCACTACTGGATTATTACACATATACCGCATCATTTGCACTCCAGTACTGAATACTGCAATAACTCATCTACTGCACTGTTTACTTTAACTTAATAGCTGCTGTCCATAATTTATGCACACTTTATATTCATTGCACTACTGTTCTGCATAGTCTAATTTATATGGTACATATCCATCAGTAAATTTCTGTTTTCAGTAAATAGCCATCTGTATATAATGGTCATAGTTCATTCCCACTTGTAAATTCTTCATAATTTTGCTTTATCCTGTATTTGTGTATTTATGCACAACTGTATATCCTGCACTTGCTTATTGCACTTCTGGTTAGACCTAAACTACATTTCGTTGCCTTGTACTTGTACATGTGTAATGACACTAAAGTTGAATCTAATCTAATCTAAACTGCCTAGAGTTGTTGGTTGAGCTACTTGCAATGAGGAGGCTACTATCTCTCGTGCAGGGCAAGCACGTGCTGGTCCGATCGGACAGCAAAGCTGCTGTGGCGTATATCATTCGCTCACGGCAGCTAACATGACTCATCCGGCGCCTCCTCCTCTGGAGTCAGCAGGTTATCAGTTCCCTGCGAGCCACACACATCCCAGGCATCCTGAAACAGACAGCCGATGCGCTCTCTCGTCAGCCGACGCCTCGCGGAGAGTGGCGACTCCATCCCCGCGCAGCCGGCTCAATTGGGAGAGGTTTGGCCAGGCACAGGTGGTCCTGTTGCCTCCCCGGACTCCACCCATTGTCCGCTTTGGTACTCCCTGTCCGAGGCAACCCTTGGCACGGATGCCCTTGCGCACAGCTGGCCGTACAAGCGGAAGTACGCTTACCCCCAGTGAGCCTCAGTGCACAGGTCCTGTGCAAGGCCAGGGAAGAGGAGGTACTAGTTACAAGTGGTACTAGTTACGCCCCTTGGCCTAACCAGGACTTGGTTCTTGGAGCTAAGGCTCTGACAACGACTCCCCCTGGCCGCTCCCCATGGCGAACTGCTTCCCCAGGGGAAGGGGCACGTTACGGCATCCCAGGCAGAACCTGGTCTCCATGTCTGGATGGGACGAGGAGATCCTGAGTGACCCACCCCCGGTCTGGTTGGGACATCACTCAGGCTAGGGCTTCGGCCACTGGGCGGCTATACGCCCATAAGTGGCCCCTCTTCTCGTCCTGGGGCTCTTCTCGGCGAGAACACCCGCGGAGTTGCTCGGTCGGGTACGAGCTGTCCCTTCCTCAAGAGAGACTGGGGAGTAACCTCTCCCCCTCCACACTGGGAATGTATGTAGCCGCTACGGCCGCTCATCATGACCCAAGTGCTGGGTAGTCTCTGGGACAGCACGACCTGGTCATTAGCTTCCTAATGGGCGCGAGAGGGTGACAACCTTATCCACGCTCCGTACCATCTTGCGACCTAGGTTGCGACCTAGGTCACTCAGGATCTCCTCGTCCCATCCAGAAATGGAGACCAGGTTCTGCCTGGGATGCCGTAACGTGCCCCTTAACCTGGGGAAGCAGTTCGCCAGGGGGAGCGGCCAGGGGGGAGTCGTTGTCAGAGTCTTAGCTCCGAGATTCCCCGCCCCCTTCGAGCCTCTCCGGGTTGCCGCTCTTTCTCAGTCTTGATAAAGACGGCTTTCCACATGGCGCTCACCTCCAAGAGGGTAGGGGATCTGCAAGCACCCTCCATGTCCACAGATTGCCTTGAACTCGGGGCCGGGATTTTCATGTTATCTTGAGACCCCGCCCCAGCTACGTGCCCAAAGTTCCCACCACTCTCCCGAGAGACCAGGTGGTGAACCTGCAGGCGTTCCCCACCGGGGAGGAAGACCCAACCAATGCGTGTTGTGTCCAGTACGCGCACAGCGCCTCGACTTGGACCGCATGCAGAGCCCAGAAGCTCTGAGCAGCTCTTTGTCTGTTTCGGAGGTCAGCAAAAGGGAGGGCTGTCTCCAAACAGAGGCTGGCGCACTGGATCGTGGATGCCCTTGTTAGGGCATACCGATCTCTATTCGCCCCTGCCCGTTGGGAGTGAGGCACACCCCTCAGGGCTCAGGGCTCCTCTCTGGCAGACATCTGCAGAGCTGCGGGTTGGACTATGCCCAACAACTCCGTGAGATTCTAATACCTACGCACGGAACCGGTGTCAGCCCGCATCCTGGCAAGGTGTGGGACTGGCAGCCGGTAGGGCGTACGCCTGCGAAAGCCCTTCCCCCTTCCTTAGGGGGATCAG